>NC_140669.1:3572500-3582500 GCF_054131305.1 Coturnix japonica | reverse complement strand
ATGGGATGTGATCCCTGCTCGCATGGTGCACAGCCGTCCCTCAATTTCCAGCAATCTGGAGCCAGCTGAAGGGGAAGCCAAATAATTCAGCCCTGGCACTGCCACTTTTCCCATCTAAGGTCAAGGGGAATGGGAAAATCTTAGTGGGAAAGAGTTGATGATACGGACGGAGAAAGAGCAGTTCTGTACAAGGATGGGTTCGTGGAAGAAGGAGAATTTCCAACAGCCAAAATGATTTGCAAGCCAGTTGTTAAGTTTAGCCAAAGGCAAATATAAGAAAGGAGAAAATAGAAAAAGATTTCAGCTACAGGACTAATGTACTTTGTAACGGACCATGTCACTTGAAAGACTTTTTCTTGGTCAAATGGGCCATTCAGCCATTCCAAAACAGCATTCTGTGTCACTGACAAAAAAAGGAAGGCTTTTCATGCCGGTCCAAGCAGGACTGACTTTATGCCAGCTTCTCAGCTCAGCTCGGGCACCAGGAAACCCACCCTGCTGCCAGAAAGCTGCTTCCCAGTTCCGAGGCCATGGGGCCCCTGCCAGGGCCACAGCACCGCAGGGCCCGTCCTGCTTTAGCATGCACAGAGCTCCCCCCTGCCTGCACTGCTGCTGTGCTGAGACCCACACATAAGTGCCAGGCTCCCAGCACAGCTGCCCGGCTGCTCCCCAGCTCTGACAGGGGGGACTCCAGACCCGCTCCCAGAGCCCATCAGGTACATGTGTACAAGCAGATTCTTGGTGGTTTATTTTAATCAAAGCAGAATGTCTGATCTTTTTTTCTTAATCTGGAGGGTGTCCTTCCTGTTTCTTTATGAAGAAATGCCGCACAAGTACTAAACAAGCATAAGAATTGACATCTATCTGCCACCTGCTGTATCTCTTGCCTTGCAAAGTAAAGACTCAAAGGAGATGAAAAGCTCCATTAATAAGATTATCACCATTCTTTCTGATATCTAAATCTGTGCCACCAGCCCTTCCTTCGCTGAGCAGCAGATTGCAATCATTGCTGAATCCCAGGTTTTTGCTTCTGCGTGCAGAAATGCAGCCAGTGCTGTATCGCTGGGCATCTTCCAAACAGCAAGGGCACATCATTAGCATGTTAGTGACAGTAGCAAAGATACTTCAAAGTAAAACCACAGCATTGGACCAGCACACGTGCCAAGGGCTCATTCTCACCTCATGCACCACATGAGCCCTTGGCATTACAAGAGCCAAGTGTGAAGTTTAGCGGGATGCTGCTCACTGCTTCCACTTGCTCCGGTTGCTGTATAACATGCTCTGTGTGCGGGGCAGAAAACACACTGGAAGGCTGGGCCTGCCCTCATGATGCCTGATGGCCCGCACATGGCCTAATGGAGGGCCATGTCTGCCTACACCAGGACTCAGGAGGGCTGTGGAGCAGCCAGGCCTGTGGGCAGGGAAGCTCCAGAGGACAAAACGTGCAGGGATAAATGGCCTCATTGAGAGCAGCGCTCAGAAACAGCATTGACGTGGGGCTCAGGCGGCTGTTCAAGTGCTGCGAGCAGGGCATCCTGCTGAGTTCAAAAGGTGGCCTTGTCTGCCCTGGCACATGGCCCACAGACACTGCTGGCATTGAAGACTGCTCAGAGGCACACAGCCCTCTGCCTCCCTTCTTCCCCTGGAAACTCCCCGATATAATCCATCTTTTCAGGAGCAGCAGAGAAGATGCTCAGGCCGGTCCCTTTGCCAGGCTGCACATCCCTGCCCTGTGCAGAGCCCTTTGGGTGGAGGTTACCGTGGCACAGACGTTCTCCCAGGTGGAGAAACAAGTTACTTCACACAGGTTTTCCTCAACACCAGAGGGTGATGAGATCTCCCAAAATGCTGCCTCATTTGTGCTGACATTTTGGAACGGGATCCACTTTCTCTAGGAAACCCCCACAGTAATTAATGTGATCGATGTGTGGGCAATTTGGAGAGGTTTTGTTATGCTGGCGGTATATATCTTAGGTGCTTTGCACAACCAGATTTTGCTGCTTTTTACTGTGACAAAAGAACCACGTTCCTATGAATAAATCTGTGGCAAGACCACACACAATTATTAGGCTTAATACCAATTGTCCCTCATTAATGTTTCAGAGCAGTGATTAGCATTTTGAGGCAAACAAGGTGTACTTAGTTAGTGGGACGCGACCCAGCTGTCATTACATTATATCTATGATTAATGATCTTCAGAGGCAGAGAGCTTGATGTTTGGGCACTAATAAGAGCTCAGAGGGAGGGGATGGCCCTAGGGCAGCATCCAGCTTGGGAAGATCCCGAGGGCTGCAGCACGAGCCAATGGAGGTTTGCACAGAGTGAGGTGGCTGAAATGGGTCAGGATGTTTCCTTAAGCCCACATGTATGGGATGCCCCCAGAGCAACAGCCACAGCACAGTGCAGATGTGTCCCACACCGACCACTGCTGTAGTGCCATGTGGATTACCAAGGTCTTTGCCTCCAACGATTGTTGGCAATGCTGTTCAGGCTCCTTCAGGTGGCCAGCCTGGTCTCATCAGTGTGTTACAGGCACAACGGGACTGACCACATATCCCTAGGACAGAAACCTCACCTTTCCCCTTTTTGCATTTCTGTGCAGACAGAATACCTGGGGAAATGAGTGCTGCTGTGCACACCTTGGTGTCATTGCACCATAGCAGCACAGAACAGCACAGGCTGGAAAGGATCTCGGGAAATCACCAGGTCCCACCTCTCATGGGAAAAGGGAACCTGGCTGGGATTACCCAGTTACCAGCACATGCATGTCCTGAAAACCCCCAGGGATGGGGACTCACCACGTCCCTGAGGAGGCTGCACCAGTGGTTGCTCTCATGCAAACTATTTCTTGGTGGGCAAGTTCTCAGAGCCCCAGTTCCTCATGAAATCACATCACTTACACAAAACCTTATAACTTACTCAGTAATGTAGGGTCATTCTTAAGAGCAGTTGAGGATACGCGGCATGGAAGGTCCTTTTGTAAATGGTAAACGTGTAAAGAGTGGAGACCAGGAGTCAGAGTCACAAACAGACGTGGCCAAAGGGCTCCTTACAAATGTTTAATATCTAGAGGAAAAAATGTGATTTTTGCTGCCAAGTTTTCATTTGATTAGGGATTGTTTGGGTTTTGTTCTTTTCAGTGCGGTTTGTTTGTGATGTTCATTGAGAAGCATCATTGCCATGGTAACTCACAGACACGTGCAGGGTGGCGTGCACACTTCTATGTGGTGTGCCGGGCACTGCGCGACCCACAGGCATGTAGTAATATGCCAGGGGAGGAGATGGGGAGATCTCTAACAAGAGCATTCAAAGCCTCGGAACAAATCAGGCAATGTTATTTGTCTGTACTAACAAGAAGGCTTCCTTGGTATTCCCTAGCTTTTTCTCAGCAATCCTACTTAAGCATTAAAAGAGCAGAGGCAAAATTAAATGAAGCTGTGGGAAGAATGCAGAGTTTGCCATTTGATTTCCATTTGGGATACTTTTGTGGTTCTTTTTCTAGCTGGGCAGCTTTTGCAGACACTTTGCAATACAATCAAGATGCAACATTTGGCAAAGAAACGTTTGGCAACGTGTGCCCAGGAAATTAGCAATGGGAAAACAAGCTGGAAAATGCTGTTTTTTCCTCTTTCTGTTGGTTTTGCGCGAGAGAACATTATGTGCACTATGAAAACACCAGAGTTTAAATGGCTTACCAGAAAAAGGAGGAGGATATTTCACAGGCCCATGGCCAGATGAGGAGCACCGCGCTGTGCTGCCTGCAGAGCTCTGGGATGATGGGGCTCGTTTCTGTTAATTTATCTGGCTTCCAGCTACAGATTAGCATAGCACTGCCCTGATTTGCTCTCCCTTTGCTTTTAAAAGTATTACAGTTCACAACATCATCCATTTAAACACGATATGATGCTCACAGGGCTCGCCCTTCCTGCCATTGAAGTGAGTGAAAAATGTGCCGTTGACTTCAGTGGATCAAAACCTTAATAACTAATTTATAGCTTATTATATTATTAATATTTGAATTCTTTCTAACATGTCCTCAGTCACATCAGGTACTGGAGTGCATGCTGCCGGCACTGCTCACCCTGTATGGTGCTGGGATGCCTTCCCAATCTGCAGCAAAGGAGCTGACACTGAAACACAGGGTGGGTTATGGATTGATGTTGGACATCATTCAAGTTGTGCTGCTGCTTTGAAGCCTTACTGCATGGTGCACGGGACTGGCACAGGCTGCCCAGAGCAGCTCCGGGTGCCCCATCCCTGGAGGTGCACAGGGCCAGGCTGGGTAATGTCCTGAGCAACCTGATCTGGTAGAGATGGCTGCCCATGGCAGGGGTTGGAGCTGGGGGGGCTGTGAGGTCCATTCCAACTCCAACACTCGGTGATCATACTTCTATCCCATTCTCCTTCCTGGTGACTGTGCCACCACCCCACATGCCCTGTGCTGCCTTGCCAGGCTCAGGAAGCCGGGCAGCCCCTCAGTGCAGGGAAGCAGGAGGGAAAAATCCCGAAAGGCAGAAGTGGGCTCATGTGATGTTTCTGCTCTGAACACACAGAAGTGCCTTCACATTAAATCGCAGGGAAGCACACACAGCCTGCTTCTGCCTTCCCGGCAGGTGAACCACCTGCATGTGATGCTAACACGGCTGTGCTTTCCATCAGAGCTCCCAGGGCTCCTCTGTGCAATGAATGCTGACTTCACACCAGGCACCTCCCGTTTGTTCTGCCTCCCAGAGGGACAGAAGGAGGGGCAGCATCAGGACATGGGCAGCACTCCGTGCTCAGCCCCTCTCACCCACACCCAGTGTGGGGCACGGCAGGATCAGGAGATGAGAACACTGCGCACCTTGGATATGGCTCTTATCTATTATTTAAGACTGTCCTCTTCACAGAATCAATTAACATCTCTTTTTCCCTCACCACAGCAGATCTCGTAAGAAATCTGGCATTTTGACAGGTGGCCGTGGATATTTTGCAATGGAGGCATAACTTTGGGGACGCAGGTTCTCATTTGTAAATTGTTTAATAAAATTGCACCAAGTGGGCACCCAGAACCATGATATTTTCACATGTTCTTCTATGCACATCCAAGAAACGAGTTGATATTTACAGGGTGGGTGAGATTTTGTTGCACTCAGCAGCATTGTTGCCTCTTGCCCAAGACACAGAAGATGCTGCCATGGAAAACACCCAATAACAGCACTCCCAGGCTGTACATCAGTGAGTGAAGCTCCCATGTAGCCCGCGCTCCCAAACTACTTCTCGAGCCCACAGCACTGCCCAGCTGCCCATCGGTGCTTACAGCTGAGCCCAGGTGCACAGGGGCTCCTGCTGGCTCTCTGTGGGGATGCAGCAGGAGGGAAGCAATTCATATTTGTTGTAAAGCTCAGCTTCATCCCCAGGCTAAAAGCATCTTTCCTTGGCTGTGCTCCCCGTTCCTGGGCTGGGTACCCCCGCATGGGGCTGCAGGGAGCTGGAAGTGGCACAGGCAGGTGATGCTGTGTGCACAGATCAACTTCTGAGAGTGTTTCTTTACGTGACAAGTAAAGACAAATATCATGCAAATATTTTCTTACATAATACATCTCAGCTGTCACTTGTGTTTTGTTGTTTTTTTCTTAGAAATCTGGGTATTCTCACACAAACAAGGAGAGCTGCTTTTTGTGCGAGGCAGCGTGCTGATCTGAGTCATGCATAAAGCAGCACCTCCTTCCCCACGCAGACAGTTAACACACAGGAGGCAGCGCACACATTCCACGGCTCCGTAAATCAAAGGCGATGCAAAGCGAAGCCAACAAGTGTTAAAATAACAGGGCAGAGACTACAGCACGGTTACGTTGCTGAGAGGGTGGAAGCAGCCTCTGGAGTATAATAGGTTTTAAATTGGAGGCCTCTACTTAAAACCCAGAGGAAATAAGAAGGGTCAAAAAGGCAAAAATTGCACAACTGTTATATTACTTTAAAAGACAATCTAATTTCTCCCGCAGAAATTGCCGTGTTTTTTGGGAGATGTCTTTGACAAAAGATGTCACAATTCAGGTCCGTTGCTGAATGAGAGTGCTGGAGAACCCGGAATTTTATTCAACTTAAACGTTTCTGCTGCGTGCCGTAACGATGTGGCATTTCATGGAACAGAGTCAGTGCAAATTGGGGGGGCTGAACTCAGGAATACAAATTGAAATAGGAAAGATCTGTCCAAGGCCAGCGCTGCACATCGCTACCTGCAAATACTCAGAGCAAGGTCTGCATTGAGCACGAGCAAACCTTGCCAGGAGAAGCTGTTGAGCTACACAATGGAACAGCAAAGCTTCTCCTATCCCTCGCCCTCAGCCCATTCACACCGGACTTTCCCCTTTGGTTTGCCAAGTGTGCTGGAAGCATCAGATGATCAGCAGAAAGAGGAAGGCGTCCCTGCCCACACGCTGCTACCAGCACAGAGCTCCAGGCACTGCAGGCGAGCAGCAGCAGTGAAGCCCTGGGAGCACTTCTGCTTTCTGTCTCAGTTCCCCAGCAGTGCTGCTCCACGTGATGGCTGCAGGGAAGCTGTGGAGGTGAGAGTGTGGGTGGGGGAATTGGTGTGTAAATGGGTGTGTGGGGAAGCACCAGCAGGCGCCCACCGCAGAGCCCGGTCTGAAGGCAGGGGTGTGTGCCGGGCAGACTGCAGAGCTGGGCAGAGCTGATGGCAGCGCTGTGTTTGTGCAGCACCTTCACCCCATCCAGGGACACAGCCCAGCACAACTCAGCCCAGTTTAACTCAGCACAACACGACACAACATGATCTGACACATCACAGTGCGGCTCAGCAATGCCAAGGCGTCTGTACGTCCTCCCCAGAGAAGTAAAAGCCCAATGATACGAAGTTTCTGTGCACTGCAACCCTACAGATACTTCTTTCACACCAGAAATGGTACAGAGAAACAATAATTTTCTAACTCAGAAAACAACGTTACAGGAATTAAACAATTGCTAAGTGACCACTGAGCTTTTTCATGAATCCCATCTACTTTATTAAACCGAGACAAGCCAAGATAGCCAATTACAGTGCACTAAAATGTACCGTCAACTGGCTGGGAAATGCTATTATATTTTCAGCTTCCGTGTAGTTCAATGAAAATTAGAGTTAAATGTGTATTTTCAATGCAATAGGTTATTACTACCAAGTTAATCATACCATTACTTTTTACTGTGGTTCGGTATATAGAAGTTTAAAGGAACCCTGACAGAGAGCAATAAATGAGGGCAGCCCTCAGCGCTGTGCCTGACAGTGGGGTACCATGCCAGGCTTAATGCAGCCTCCCAAGTCTTCTCAAATGGTGTCACTTGTAGACTTTGCACTTGACTTTTGCAAACATTAAATGTTCTTGTCACCGAGAACTAATTAAGAAATCTGGACCGCTATTGCTGAGCTAATTTTGTTCAGGTTGACTGCATGTTCAAATCTGACTCTAGATGCTCATCTAATGTATATTGTGACCAACTATTTCGGTTGGATTAAGGTAATTACCTAGCTCAACACTTTTCTGATGCATTTTACAGTAATGGAATCCGAAGCTTTTATACGCTTCTCAGTCTTTACTTCAGAGGATTGGGAGGGTAAAGCTGTGCTTGAGGACAGAAGAGCCAAAGCCTGCATGAATAACCAGCCCACAGGACAGCTCAGCTCGTCGCTGGATTCCCCAGATGAGGAGACAGAGATCTGAGTGCTCCATTAACAGCTTCATTTTCACGGCTGTGAGAAGGAGCACAGCTCTGGGATGAGAAACAGTGGTGATGTGCTTTGGATCTCAGTAATGGGGGACTCGGAGGTAGCACAGAGTGGCTCAGGGAGCTTCCTGGACCCAGCATGCTGCCTTTACATGGTGCTCAACCCTCCGTATTCGCAGACTCATAGGACCTACACAGAACCATGCAGAGCAGCTGCGAGGCCAGCCAGGACATGGCAGCCACCTATATTGGGTGAAGGCACAGCGAGGGGTGAGCTTTGGCCCCTGACAGCTCTCCTAGAAATGAATCCCATGAGTGTTCACCATACTTGAAACGCTCAATCTCTTTTTTGCTCAAGTGTTTTATTTCCACCTGCCTGGTGGCTTGCAGAACTGACGGTCAGGGCCTGTACATTTCTCTTGCTGGTGCACAACACAGAATATGGTTCAACAATTCGGGAGGGGAAGAAAGAAGAGAGTCCACGGGCATCTCACACACTCTGAGACCTCCCACCTGAAGGCCTTTGGTCTGTGGAAGAGGTATGGAAGGGCAGCCACCAAACTCTCTGTGCTCCACAGCCGACACTGCATCAGATGGTGCCCATAAGGCACACACGGCCATTTATGATGGTCCTTTCTGGGATGTGGCTGCTTTCATCTTTGGAAATGACACCGAGCTCATTCCTCATATGGCACGAATCAGGCAATAACTTTCAGTCCCTACCTACGAACCAGACTTGAGGCGGCCAAGTGGAACCTAAAGGTTCTCCGAAGTCTATTACCAGTGCCCTGACATATCCAGTCTCTAAACAGACTTAGCACATCAGATACAGGAATGCCAATATTTATTAGGTGCTCACACTCTTCCCGATCGATTTTAGCCACCACCTGAAACATGTGTGCAGCAATGCAAAGCACAAGCAGCTTGAACAGCCCCATTTGCTGCAGTTCAGCCTTGTGGAGCAGACCTGGATGTAAGTGCTCTGCGTCCATCATCTCCAGTGGCACCGCAGTGTGCTCCAACAGCCCCATCCTGCTGCACTGGGCTGGGCTGGCAGTGCTCCCAGACAGGTGTGCTGAGGGCTGGGATGCAATCCCAAGTGTTCCCAGTCAAGGATATGTGTCGCCCTCCAGCCTAATCTTACCTAATCTTAGGGAGGATTGGTTACAACACCCGTGCCACACAGAGCACGAATTCCACCAGAAATCCAAACACCCACAGCAGAATACGACCCTTGGGCCATTATTGCATGATAGGATCATCAATAATGAGTTTAAACTGGGGCAGATTGCTTGCTGCTGTTTTGTCTTCACGCAGCCATAATACACTCATCCTTTTCCTTCTGTTTTTTCCCTCCTGTGCTCGGGCAGAGGGTGATGCTGCAGTCGAGCTCTTTGGTAGAATTTACTCCAGCGATTAAAATAAGTGCGGAGAATTAGCACAACTCCAGCGCTGTTTTTTATCCCGGGTGGCAGAAAATCATTGCTCCTGGGATCATTTTTAACCCAACACAACGACCTCTGTGGAACACGTCCAAAAGTTTTATGGCTTTCCCCTTCCTGTTAATTTAATGCGGCTCGATTGTTTAATCCGAAAACGAACACATTCCAAATAAAGTAATACAGTTTGCAACGAGACACTGTAGGAAATAATTAGGTTGCAAGTTCTGGAGGCTTTAATACGGTTGAAATTATATAACTATCCTCGCATTCCCCGTATGGTCCTATTAAATGCAGCAGGCATTGATGTTGCTAACTGTCAGGAAGCCAAATGAAAAATAGTTTTAATAGCTGCTCTTTGACCTGTTTTATATTTTATGTCAATTATAACAGCATACAACCATGCATAATTATGAAGCATAGACGCATTAAAACGTACACATAATTTGTGTTCTTATGGCAACCACTGCATTAGGATCCAGAAAACAAACTGATGACTTCCTATTGTTCAGTTGTCTTAATATCAAATCTGCCAGAGTTTCTCCTATCATCTCACCCTGCTTAATTTAAAGAACCAAACATTCTGAGGCAAACAAAAATCACCACGGAGCTGCACTGCCGTGTCCGCAATGAGCCTCGCGGTGCCACTGCAGGAAAGCAGCTATGTGCGGTGCGGCCAGGCCTGGGCTCTCCAGTGCTCCGTGTCCTTTGTGGTGGAAGCTGTTGTATGGCCCAAAGAAAATACAGTGCTTTGGCTTCGTTTAGCTCTTAAACAGGAGTGCTGCTGTGGTTGGCTTCAGATGGGGAGCGTCCTAATTTTGTTCCGCCCCAGGGAACACATTTCTTACCCGAAATTTGCT